>NC_139240.1:34057731-34087577 GCF_977018435.1 Lepisma saccharinum | reverse complement strand
AAAACACATTCTTATAGCCTGACAAGTTAAGTCCCGATATGCGCAGATCGCTGCGGAGCACTTCCTATTACGTCATCCTCCCCACCACTCTTCTACTCACTGGTCTGGCGTTGAGAGTACCAGTGGTGCCAACTCAGCAAAATTAAGCTAAAACAAATATGACAAACGATTTTCATGGTACAGTGACAGACAAACCTGCAAACGAAACTGAAATTGATGCGGAGAATAGGGTGAAAGCATTGTGAACAATTAACAAAAGACAATTGTACTTAAAAATTCAAAGTGTACCTTATGTGAAACAGTATTCGATTGACACGAAATTTAGAAACGCGGGGCACACCATAATACGACTTCCGCCTTACCACGCAGACTTATATCCCATTGAACTTGTGTGTGTGAGGGGGGGGAATCAAGGGTAAGGCAAGGGAATTCATTTCGGATTCACTGGACGCAAAGAAAGAATTGCTGGGAAAATTATTAGTGAATATTCTGTACAGAAATGGATTAAATGTTGTGAACACGTGAAAAAATTGAAGATTCTTACTTTGAAAGAGATGGACTTAAGGACGAGCGTGTAGATGAACTGATAATTAGACTTGGTGAAGCCGATTCAGACACGGACACAGATTCATCGATAGACACAGACTCGGATGAGTGGGAGAGTGAAACTGAAGAAGAACTGGAAAACATTTAGAAGGTGAGCTCAGTTCTATCGTTTATACATTTTTCATTTTTCTATAATTTTATTTCTTACATTTCTTATGCTGGTAAGAAATATCCCTAATATAACTTAATTCATTTAAGGTTTAAAGGGAAAATATCAAAATGTATTTAGAATTTAGCGTAATCAATAGGTAGCGTAGGTGAGGGGATACTAAATCATGCCTTTCACATTCAAATTTTGTTGAAAATTCTCAGACGATTCCTCTCCCTCCAGGTTTGCAACACTGCGAACTAAAGTCGCCGCAGACAATGGGGTGGGGAAATGTGATGCGAGGTGCGCAAACAATGGATTGCAACGTCTTGTTTTTAAACTTGTCAAGTTATAGAGCCGGGACGCGCCATCCTGTAAAATCTGCCTTCTAGCGGCCAAATGCGTAACTACAGGGCGCTACCTATTACGAAAGATAACTTTGAGAATGTGTCCATCAATTGTTGACAGGAAGAGGTGTCGTGTACGACTGGACAAAAATCAGGCGTGTAGCAACCAGTAGCAACACCGCTTTTCTCCCCTTGAACTGGAGGCGGAAATTCTGGGTTTCCTCAAGTCCATTCTTTGCCCGGGCGAACTTTAGCTACAGCTCTGAACTAGGGATGGCCAGATCCGGATCCTGGCTGATCCGAAATTCGGATCCGGTTGGTTCCGGATCCTAAAATTTTTCGGATCCGGATCCGCGGATCCGGAATTTTCAGATCCGGATTCGGATCCGGATCCAGAACTTTCATTTCTTCCATTGGGCCCCACTATACACCTACCAAGTTTTATGGAAATCGGAGGGACACAGGGGTCAGATCCTCACTTCAATTTGTCCTCATCTTGACATTTGAGGGGGTTTTGCCCCCTAAAACCGTTTTTTTTAGCTGAAACAAAAAAGCACGTATTTCTTCATTTGGGCCCGTTTATACACACACCTGCCAAGTATCATGGAAATCGGAGGGCGACACAGAGGTGGTCAGATCCTCACTTCAATTTGTCCTCATCTTGACATTTGAGGGGGTTTTGCCCCCTAAAACCGTTTTTTAGCTGAAACAAAAAAAAACACGTATTTCTTCCATTAAAAAAAGGTAAAGTGTTCCCCTGTGATTAGCACCACGCCATGAAGGCGTATAGGGGATGTGGGTGTAACGCCCCACACTTTCTAGATCCGGTCGTGACTGCCTTTACTCCCCAGGGTTTCCCCCAGATACCCATGTTATTCGACGCTGGGTGGGCGTCGGGGCAGCTTTCATCGTTAGAAAAGTTCCCGGATTTGAACCGGCCGGGGATCGAACCCGGGACCTTTAGCATGGTAATCAGACGCGTTACCGACTGAGCCACCGCGGCCACTCGTATGTCTTCCATTGGGTCCAACTATACACCTGCCAAGTTTCATGGAAATCGGATTGACACAGGGGTCAGATCCTCACTTCAATTTGGCCTCATCTTGACATTTGAGGGGGTTTTGCCCCCTAAAACCGTTTTTTAGCTGAAACAAAAAAACACGTAATTCTTCCTTTGGGCCCCACTATACTGCCAAGTTTCATGGAAATCGGAGGGAGACACTTAGATAACCTCCCTTGTTAGTCTTACACTTTGTAATTATTTAACACTTCATATATTATAATGTTTTATTTTAATTTGTAAAACTGTAACTGTAGAACAATTGTATAATTTTTGTATAACATTTCTATCTTGTTATATGTGTTAAAGGTTTCATCCTGGAATGGAATGTCTCACATTTATGTGTGTTTTCATTTCCAATACACTCGAATGAATACATATTCGTTTCAATGGCATTTACAAAATCACCTCTGACATTTGTGCACGAGTGTGTTAGCCGATGCGTAGCAAAGTATTTTAGGAACAACACTTGAAAAAAATTGGGAATTTTCGGATCCGGATTTTTCGGATTCGGATCCGTTTGGCCATCCCTACTCTGAACTTGACTAGACTGAGAAAAGTAGGCTTTGCGAGCGAAGCGAGCAAGAAAATTTTACGAAATGTATTTTAATTTGCATATAATTTGAAATCGAAGAAGGAAATTTCTCCTCTGTGCCTCCCTTGCAGGTGCCGTTGGCTGTCAATGCTTGTCCCCCTGCTCCCTAGAATTGACTTCCATCGAAGTTTGGGGGGGGGGGGGCAATCCCCTTCTGTGGTTGCACCACTGACCACTGTGTTGTAGCACATGGAAGATAGGTTGATAATTGGGTGTTTTCAGAAACCGTTACCCTTTATACTTCACTACAACGTATTCAGCGTTGGGCAAATATAATTTGTCCGTCAAAAGCAACCACTGTACAGGCGCCAAATATGGCGCTTTAATAATTTACATAGGCGTAAGACATTTTGCGACTTGGGCGATTTTGAACACTGGCCCGGTGGCTGTTGCATGGGAGAACACGACATGATCACGAAAGCCATTCAGTTCCAGAACTAGAGCTCTACCAGTGTTGCCATCATCTGCGCCCCCAATTTCCCTTTTTTCCCCCAACTTTTCCCTTCGCCTAAAGCAATTATAATAATAGTAAGTAGTGGTAGTAGAAGTGGGGGTTTCGTTGGCCACCCTCCTAGCTACAGGGCCAGAGGACCCAGGTTACAAACCTGTACAATTATGTTTGTTCATCATCCCATGTCATTAGTTCATACGTCGCTACTAAACTCAAAATGTAGAAAAGCGATGTAAACCGTAAAAAAGAAATATACGGTAAATAGATTTGATTTGATTTTGATTTGATTTAGTTTATTTTACTTCGCGTTTTGTGCCTCTTGGCTAATTTGCGAAGATGGGGATGAGTTATGAAATGATGAAATTGATGAATGGACATTCACAAACAACCAAGCCCGACCGGGATTCGAACCCGGACCCCTTGGCGTCGCAGCGCCATGTGCTAACCACTCGGCCACAGGGTCTGGCAAATGTAAATAGATATATAGCCCTAAACTCAAAGGAGTAGGAAAAGGAAGAACAGCAAAAAAGTATGTATATATATATTAAGATGGAAACAGTAGCGGATCCAGAAGTTACAGTTCGGAGGGGCGATTTTCAGTCACGTAGAGTGAGATTATTTCCGTAACAGCTCTGTCCGTTCTGCGCTTAGACCGTGGGAGCGAGTCATAACTCTCGACGCCTCCAATCAAGAAGTGAACCGCTGACGTCATCTCTACTCTGAGCCTATAGCTAACTCTATTGCTCACGCTGTACACTGTTCGTAGGCTCGCTGGCTAGACTCGCGCAGTCAACTGGAGATGTTCCGAATGCACTCCGACTCTACCTAACTTCACCGAGAATCAGTTCTAACTTACCCTATATGGTTCTATGTTCAAAATATTATCTTTTTCTTTCTTTCTTGCAAAAATAGGGGCAGCGTTGGAATAGATGAATATTATCAGATTTGAGGATTAGAATGATTAAACCCAGGAAACAGAAACAGTCTAAGCAAGTCTCAGATTCCATCCTCTTCTGAGGCATCTGAGTGGTTCGGATGTAAATTTAAACTGACGTAGTGATAGCGTCGTCGTCGTCGCCTTGTAATCAAGGGGTCCCGGGTTCGGTGTAGGTACATAGTGGTTCGGATCCGACTTTAAACTGTAGGTCCAGTCCTGTGCATAAAATGGACTTAACAAATAACTCAACTCAAACTTAAACTCTGCGTGCAGCCCATCATGACCAAGAAGTGGGGGTGTAAGGGGGTCACCCTCAACCTCACTTCCACGTAGAACACCGCGGACTGCATTTTGCAGACTAACGAGGCTCTGGCGTGTGGGCCTGTGGCCAGTATAATCCTCAGTAGGGCTGTGTGTTGTTCTTATATGTGCTGAGTGCCCCTTTACAGCATGAGCTTTTAACCCAGGTCAAAATATTTTTAGTCCTCCGACATTATGTTATGTGATAGTTACATTTCAGTTATGGTAAGGGGCTGGACCCCGTATAATGTGACGAGTGCAAAATAGTCCAAGTACTGACGCACCCAAAATTTCAAATTCAATCAATCAACCAATCGATTAAATTAAACTTTAAAAAATATTCTCGAACCTGTTAAACTTGGTAATAAAAACAGGACAATTGAGTATTGAAAAATATATACGAAAACCTAGGAGTGGCAAATGCCCCTATCCCCCTCCTTGTGGATCGGCGCCTGGGTGGGATCTTAATTTGAACAAATATTAAGTCCGAGGTCTTCAAATTCCCCTTACAAAAATTCGGTCAAAATTTCCATGCAAGGAGTAAAATTTCCCTTTACGTTGCAACACTGACCTCGACTAGCCATCCGAGGGAAAGAAAAAACAACATAGGCAGAAGGTGTTTGCCAGCTGCACTCTGCAACTACGTCCTTGGGTGAAGGAACTCTGCTTGTCTTCTTTTTGCTTTCTTTCTCCCTCACACAACTTTCATTTCTCCCTTTCCCAGCAGCTTCACAACGTTGTCGCAGTTCCAGCGGCTTCCGCGTGGCGGCGCTGTAGACGAGTGCGATCAGCAGGATTTCCAACCTCGAAACAAATGCTCCGTTTTCTAGCCATTTATAACATTATTATAAACTTTTTGCTCTTGTGGGATTGCACTCGATAAGGGGAAAGCAGTGGCGTATCCAAGGGGGGTTGGTGGGGGTTATAACCCCCCTTTGGCTCAATATTCCTAAAAAAGAACGTCAATCGTAAGAAAATATGACAAAATGAGGGCGGACTGCCAAGAAGAAGTATACGTAACTCCTCCCTTTCGAAAACCTTGGGCACGGCACTGTGGGAAAGGGTTACATTTAATGTGAACCTAAGTGAAAAAAAACTCTAAAATATGATCATTTTATCATTGAAGCAATATTAGGTATGTGGAGGGAGAGGGGAAAATGTAGTTTCCTAGAAAAGTTAGCCAATAAACAGTGCTATATTTTTACCAACTTCCATGGGCTATCTTTTATGCGCGCGAACGTAGAGTCAAGTGGGGAACGTCGCGGTGACACTTTTTTTTAGCAAGCCTTGGTGAAATTACGGGTTTGAGGTTGGCAACATTGTTTGCTAACTAGAGTTTAACCGAAACATGCTCTAAATCGAGCGAAACCAAGGAATTGAAACTTGAAAAATAAAAATGGAGGGCGGATTCATTCATGAGCTGATCAAACAACAGAAAGTGAAGTAGGGAAGGATATTAAACAGAAGCGAAGCGAAGCGAATGACGACTCATTCTGGCTAATAAACTAACGTTGTAATCCCACATGGCCTCGATTCACCCGTAGTTTTCTTTAACGTTCTTATGTAGGTCACATGGAAAGGCGTATTTAGATTGAACCTTCCCCCCCCCCCCCCCCCGAGAAATTTACAGAAAGTATTCATTGTGCATTTCAACTCATCAGGGTCCATAAAGTGAACTAAAAATAGTATGTATATGAAAATATTTCAGCATAACTTAGATATTGGTGTTTGAAACAGTCTAGTTATAAGAGCATATTTTTTAAATTATAGTGCATATTTTGTAAAATATTAAGTAATAAGAGCATATTTTATTTTGCATATTTTGGTGATTTTTAGATCATAAAAATCCTAGCCCTAATCATCATCATTATTATTATTATTATTTCTGATACAATTGGTCCCTCTCCCATAGAAATATATATCTACATACGTGCCTAGTCACATGACTTCCGCTCGCGCTGCGACGCCAAGGGTCCCGGGTTCGAATCCCGGTCGGGTATGGTTGTTTGTGAATGTCCATTCATCAATTTCATCACTCATCCCCATCTTCACAAATTAGCCAAGAGGCACAAAACGCGAAGTAAAATAAACTAAATCAATCAATCAATCATGACTTCCTCGCCATGAGTTCCTGAAACGTAGGCTAACGAGGCTGTGGCGAGTGAAACTAGGCCAGATTTAACAATTGGCTCTTGAAGCCTGGAAGAAAGGAAACCTTGCAAAGTGCTGATATGTCTGGAAGCACCAAAGCTAGGGAAATGGGAATTGTATTTATACCTTATTTATGTAGTAAGGTATGGGCAAAGCAAGACAAAGAATGCCACTCCGCCACCGGAAAACTTTTCTTTTGGTTACCATATACCATAGATATGCACACGAAAACATTCCGGGACCTTTATTTTGGACAGTCCTGAACTGTATATGTGCGAGTGTTTATATATAGGGTGATTCAGTGACGATACAAACTGTGAGAGTGAAAAGTGCACACTAGTCATTGCCGAGACGTTTGGCTTCTCCTGGTGTGTATTTTCCTTACAGTTTGTACCATCAATTCTGAATCACCCTGTGTATGTGTGAGCGCTCGCGTAACATATTGTTCAATTTTTGTGCATGCACGCGTGAAAAGTATTACGTAACGTTGTTACTAATACTGCATATAAGAAGAAAATATTTCTACTACATTTTCATATATTTCCGAGCGTATGCATGTACACTTCTCCATGTGCTGAAATGCTAAAGACATGCCTAGTGTTGATTGAAAATTGTCCAATAGGAGACCCATATTCACTCCTGGACTGATTTGAAAGCAAAGAAATTGTGATTTAAGTATTGCGATATGAAGCAGACAAAGCTATTTTCCATGTTTTATTGCTGCCATTATTATTGTTATACCGAATGCTTTTCGGACTCCACATGTACGCCATTACTCAGAAAACTTTCTATGTTAACGGATATGAACAACAAAAAAAGAGCCCTCGTTCAGGATTTGAACCCGGAACTCCTGGGCAAGCAGAGCTAACCTTAGCCAAAGTTGTCCGAACCACTTACTGTGATTTTATTTTGTTGTTTAGCGTCACATTTCTGTCACCCTTGGCTAATCGCGATGATGGAGGATGAGTTATGATAATGATCTGATTGACGAAGGAATACTATCTATACAAAGAACAACCATGTCCTGGCCGAGCCGGACCCTATGGCCGAGTGGTTAGCACAGCGCGCTGCGACGCCAAGGGTCCCGGGTTCGAATCCCGCTCGGGCTTGGTTGTTTTGAATGTCCATTCATCAATTTCATCATATCATCAATCATCCTCATCTTCGCAAATTAGCCAAGGGGCACAAAACGCGAAGTAAAATAAACTAAATCAATCAATCAATCAATCCTGGCTGGAATTCAAACTCGGGAAAGTGCCTTCCCCCCACCCCCACCAAAGTCGGCGCCTATGGAAACAAATATTGTTAAGTCCGTCCTTCTGTTCTTACGAGACAATAACTGACACAAAATGGCCGGAAACAGACTGTTTATTAGCACATGAGTGGAGACTAGGAGCCGAAAACACAGCTTCAACGTTCCCCAAAGAAGATCAAACCATCGTCCGCCACTGGTATTGTCTTAATATTACGTAAACCTGTTGAGAGGAACGTCAATGGAATGTCCGGCTATTGCGAAACAAATCGTGCAATGCATTTTCGTCACGTATCAGCAGTGAAAGTGCATAAAGAAAGGTGTGAATGAAGCGTCAACAGATGGCACTAGTATCACAGGTGGTGTCCAATTGAAATATATAAGTACTGGATATAAACTCTAAGTTACGGATGGCTACACTTCTTTCGGACTTAGAAGAAGAAGTAAACAAAGAAACAATATTAAGTAGAAGCTGCGGTTACCACCCCCAGGGTCTGTAAAAGGGATACATTCCGTACACACTAATTAATACAGGATACATGAAGACGTGGGTACCGGACCTAGCTTTAAATACTGACCGTACTCATCATTGTAATTAAACAGAAAGTTAGAAAACCGACGTCAAAAAAACAGTGATACAATGACTCCCTCTGAAATTTTCTAAGATGTAGATGTAGCTGAGAATAAGCCATCATTTGTGATGAAGACGAAGCGTTACCGCAACGTGTTACGAAGCTGTGGGTTCTTGGTTCTAAGTCTTTATAGGGCATTGTGTTGGTCAAATCAATTTTTTCTTAAAAAAATATGAATGCCTCATCATCTACAGCATCACTTCATCATTAAACAGAAACTAATGTAAGCAAGTAGTATTCTTTGTACAGCATATTTGCTCAGAATAAAATGTACATGGATATTTGTTTATTTTAAAATTTCGGGCATTGATTGTTTATCATCCGCGTGAAAATATACTAAAACTTAAACAAATGAAGAGTAAAAATAATTATGAATATTACGCTGTATAAATTATAAGTTAACTTGCAGTTGGCTCCATAACAACGTGTTAATTCATCTCGATGTAATTATGGACTTTTAACCATTGTCTTTCCCGGACACTCGTT
This sequence comes from Lepisma saccharinum, assembly GCF_977018435.1. Classification (NCBI taxonomy): domain Eukaryota; kingdom Metazoa; phylum Arthropoda; class Insecta; order Zygentoma; family Lepismatidae; genus Lepisma; species Lepisma saccharinum. The sequence goes on along the minus strand of NC_139240.1, from coordinate 34,078,672 downwards.
TCGTTGGGGGGGGGGGGTAAAATTAACGAATGAGTGCTAGGTACACATCTATTGATGTCTAGATTATGTACAGACTGTGAAATTCTGGAGAATCCAAATGTATAATCAGTCTCTCAACGTCAGTCTCTCAATTGGGTCACTGACAGTCTATGGACATGGGTCTGTCTTCGTGTACATCCAGCTGGTAACAGTCACGTTGCAATAAATGCATATGTCGATACAAAGTCGCCCTCAGGGTTTTTCCTCGGGGGGGGGGGGGGCAGAGCTTAAAGTGGGGGGGAAACGTGGAGTGATGCTTCCCCCAGTTAAGAGAGCTCTCAAAGCATCACGGCAACTCTCGTTGATATTTTCACGTTACAACTTCAAAATTTGAATTGTATGAAGTCTTTCCCGATATCTTGCGGGAGCTCTTGGCAATCAATTTCGTGACTGGTCACAGCAGAATGCATTCCCATACAGACGTTTAGTTCTGCTAGCAAAACGTATAGATCTTTAAATATAGAAGATGTTAATATTAAATTTTGTGGGTGCTAGTATATAATGTTTTGAAAACTGTTTCTCTGGTTTAATTCGATATAAATATTTATTGTGTGCGGGTTACTAAATACAGTTCTAACTAATTCGTGTTCATCCAAAAATATTTGCTAGCTTTCAGAGATGATTGGTTACAACGAGGTCGTCAGCGACAGCAGCGCCATCTCTGGAGCTCCAGTGCACCTTGCCCCTCGGGGAGGGACCCACTGACCTTGACACGGTCTTAATGGGTTTGCCTGTCAGAAAAACTGTCTCGTTCACCTCCAAACAGTGCGGTCCAGATCTTTTACCATCGTTGCCAAGCTATCAGCATCACCAGGTTCAAGACGTGGCCGAGTGGTTAGCATGCGGCGGCACCAAACCTGGCGGGGTCCAGGGAAAGGCAAGTGGAGGCAATTGTCCCCGTAATCATCGCTGACCGTAGATTTTTTTTCAGTTGGTAAACGCGGTATAATACGCCCATAATAGTGTTGCCCCCTCAACAAACACCACTTCAGTTTAAAATTACCAAGTTCCTGCGTCTCCATTATAATAATTAATGTAAATTGCTGTGACTGAAATAACATTATATGCGTGAAATATATACTTTTATTCGTTTCCCAGGGGGAGGCCATCCTTGGCCCCTTCGGGACGTTCATGCTCCTATATTCTTATACTTTCACCTAGAAATTTAGTGTAGAGGGATCTTATCGTCGTTATTATACAAATACACTCTTTAAAAATGAAGTATTACCAAGTCGTTGAAAGTTCCAAGCAGCTACGTGGGAAGGGGTGCATGATATCCTATGTAATGGTCCAAGGTTCGAATCCGTGGACATTTCATTGCACTTACTTCACAGGGAGGGACAACCGCCCAAGGCCCCAAGCTTCAGGGGCCTGAGCTAGATTAAAATAAATGTTTCTGTATGGTTTATTATGAGATTATAGGACCGTGGCATGGTGCATCAAGTTAAGCAACAAATCTGATTTTTCCTGACTTCATGGATTGTCTTGACTTAAAATATCCATAAATACATAAAATCATTTCCAAACATTTCATTTGACTTATTTTACTTTGATATGAGGATATTGATGAAGGGACATGCCCAGGCAGGGATTCGAACCCAGGACCCCTGGTGTCGTAGCGCGCTGTCCTAACCACTCTGCCACGGAGTGACCAATGAACGCGTGACAGGGGAAGTGAGTGCATGGAGGGGAAATGCGGCTGCAGCTAACTGCAGTTTGCAGCAGCGCGCAATGCTATGCTCCACCCACCGCTTTCTCCCCTTCTCTAACGTTATGCGCTGCCTTGCTCCACTGATTTCCGATACAGTGTGTAGAATAAACAACTTCCGTGAACATTTTGGATACGCCACTGAGAGTATTACCGTGCAAATTGTCCACGACTGTTTTCATTAATTTTTCTCTCACATCCTATGCGTTTTTAAGCGATGGATTTTTATGTATGCTGGTGCAGAAGTTGTCAACAGCTTGTTTTGTGTTTTCTTTTAATTCTTGAAGCTCTTATTGGGTCAAATAAAGTGCACGAACATGGTGATGGACAATTTGCATGATAATATTCGTGGATCCCACTGTACCCTATATATAAAGCCGTCGAGACTAACTTTGTTACATGAATGAATTCCAAGCATCAGTGGCGGCGATTGGGTCCAAAAACTGGGGGGGGGGGGCAAGGTGCCAAAAGTAGGGGGCAAAGACAGTATATTTCCCTTTGTAGATAAGATTTAGCATAGTGCGGGGGCAAAAGTGGTGAATATTAAGGGGGGCAACCGCCCCCCTAATCGCCGCCACTGCAGCTTTTTTGAAAATGAAAGATTTTGTAATTGTTGTTAAGTACAGCTAACAGTGACACAGGTATAACTTAATTTTACTTTTCAACAATTTCTTTCCGTTCTTGTTTGTGATTGGCTCATTGATTGGGTTAATTTTACTTAGCTTTTCAGCCAGTTTTGGCTAACTGCGAAGATGTGTGATGACAGGATGGAACCGATGAAAGGACACCCATTACCTGGCTGGGATTCGAACGCGGGAAAGCGCTCTGCGCTAATCACTCCCTCACGGAGGTCGGCGTTCTTTTTGTTTACACTATTTCTAGTTTATTCTCTTCTCCTTTTTTCTCTGTGGTGAATGCCACAGCCAGTGGCGTGCCCAGGATTTTCGAATCTAGGGGTTACTTATACCTTTTTAGTAGTCGGCCCTCATTTTGCCATATTTTGCTTGCTATATATAGAGCGTCTGAACCTTAAAAGTCAGTATTGGTTAAATGGAGCGCGGCGTTGCCAGATCAACAAACTGAGGAGCATCGAGTCGCTGTTAATCGCTAATGATTGTGACAAATTTACTTCCTTAATATCGTATAGCAAATCTTCAAAATGTATGTATTTGATTATGAAAAATATAAATATGCTGACCAAGGCAGTAATTTATTTTATTAAAAACATAATCTAAGGTCTTCATCAGACTTTGTATGAAGCACAAAAGTCTTGAAGCTAGAAGATTGAAACGTTACGTTTAGTTTATGTTTTTAATAAAATAAATTACTGCCTTGGTCAGCATATTTATATTTTTCATAATGATGGAAACAAGGCTTAATGGTGTTATATGTATTTCATGCATGATGAAAAAAAAACAACTATAGTTACCTCAAGATTTGCATGTAAATCTTTATATTTCGACGTAACTATTTACTATTTTACATTTGTATTATAGTGTAATACACGCAACGCAAATTCTTTACATGGTCAGGAGTTAAATTAAAAACTCCCCCCCCCCCATTTTAATTCGAACACTGGATGTACTTTGATTTTCGTCAAAGATATGCAACGGTGATACAAGAAATTAATGAATGGACAGTAACAAAAGACACGCCTGCCTGTTCAGGGGAGGACATCGCATAGTGGTAATGTCGTCACCATATAATTCCATATATATCCTTGGTTCGATATCTAGTGGACGCACATAGTGGTTCGGATCAAACTTTAAACTGTACGTCCAGTCCCGATTGGCCTCCTATTTGTGCATGAAGAGGACATAGAACATTTGGGGACAAAATCGTAATTCGGTAGCTAACGTGCTCAGCCACTGAGGCGGCTAAAATTCAATAGGTTTCCATTTTGGCTATTTTACCTTTTTTCCTACCTCGTAGGTTAATTTTTACGACAAGTCGATGTGGATTGATGAATGATGGACGGATGGAAAAGAGATGGGAGCATAGACAAACAGAATGAGTCACCAATGGCTGGTGGAGGTTTGAACATGGGATCTCTGATTTCGTAGCCCTTTACGCTTACCACTCCGCCACGAACACTGGAATAAATTAAATAAGTAATGCCATGGTTTAGAATGAATGTCGGAGAGAGTGGAAAGATTCACTTCAGCATATATTATAATATAGCAATATCACAAGTTTTATAGAATTTTCCCTCACTTTTCCATTTACACAATAATTGAACATATATAAAGTTTCATACATTTTGAGTTCGTCGTGCATGCACATGAGATTGTATGTAGTGTGCTATACAACTGGCGGCCACAAAGACACGCCATTTTTTAAGTAATCTGCACTGCAGTTGATCATCCGACGGATTCAAGACGTCCACTCCTTAATAGTAGAACTTCAACAAATACCTTTGTATTGACTACCGTCGAACAAAAGCGCTTATTCCTAACTTCGTATGCCGGTGAATCTCACTTCAAACAACGGGAACTGCTCTAAACCGGAAGTTACGGGGGAACCGGATGTTTATGTTTACATTTTTAACCAGTGATGTGCGTCTACGCGTAAACAACGACAGTCTACATTCTACACGTAGACATTTTTATACACGCACATTACGTAATCTATGTAAACAACATGGCGAAAGGTGATAACTTAGCAAAGGGCGGCGTGGAATTAAAAGAAAATTATAGGAGAACTTTTCATACTCTTTCTTCCAAATTCGAACAATTTCTCACCTAGGAAGAAACCTAATATAGGAAATATTCTAGTGTTTTATGGGAAAAAGACCACTCTTGCCTCACGACTGCCATCTGTTTTCTTTTTGTATACTATTTATCTTCTTCCATAGTTGATGATGGAAGAGAAGAGAAATTTTGTTTTAAATAGGATTCTTTTCAGTTCGTTAGGAACCAATATATAGTTGAAAATGTCACTTTCCTTTCATGAAAGCCTTGAAAATTAATTTTAATGCAATTTAGATTGTCTGCATAGTCTATGTAAACTACAACCCAATGTAATCTACGCGTAGATTACGTGTAGACAACGCATGTAGACGTAAACTTATAGTCTACGGCACATCACTGTTTTTAACATGGTCCATAGACGTTCTGTTTTTTTAGCCATAATGCGGGTGGGGGTTATGAATACCATCAGCCCCCGGTCATTGTGCACGCCACTAGCCACAGCCAAGATTCTACCAAGTGCGAAAACAAGAAACGGCATAAAATATTCTCCGCATGAACTGCAGTCAATGACAGTAACATGCGTTATGTCTCAGGGTACTTACGTAATTTCGCCGTTCTCCTGCAGGTGTCTCCCATGTCGCTGTTTGTTTGGCGGCCGAGGAAGTGACCCATTCTGGGCAATCATGAATCGCTTAGGAGTATGACGTGCGAATTGTCCGCTCAAAGGCTGCATACGTAAGTAAGATGACGACAACATTGGACACGTTTCATCTTCCGTTCCCTGGTTTTCACGTCCGTAACCCCAATTTATATCTCAATAGTAATAATATTAAAAATAATATTTGGTCATGAAATAGGATTGCTTTTGATGTGCCCGCACTTTTCAGCTTGCCATGCTTAGCTCTCCACCCTGGCCACCTTATTTTCCACTCCCAATCAAAACCATGCTACATATTTACGGCTTTAAGGAGAGGAGATACAATTACGTACCAATTGTGCATTTATTTCAGTATCGCCCGAATGGGCACTGCTACTAAAACAAACCCTGGGTGTATCCAAGAGTGTGAATTTCTCTCCATGTTGCAAGTGCAAACATTTTGTTATGTTGATTATTAAGCTGGACACGATGTTTGAAAATATGATGAATAAGAATTTTCGGAATTCCTTATGGGGAATCAACTTCAACATCAAGTTACGGCTAATCAAATGGAAGTTTCGACTTTTCCGCTGGTGAAATTCATCTTCAAACTGCCCTCTTCCCGTTGATATATCTTTCTATTCCATCGGGAGTTTTATATTCACAAGAGAATGAATCAAATCATACTCCCATATGATCAATGCTTTTTTTCCTTGCCTCCTGGCGGTGTTGCCAAACCTGATGGGCATAAAAGAACTAAATTTCACCTTAAATGGAGTTAAAACTGACTCTCATGGAGCTAGATTTACGATGGCTGGATAAAATGCCTTCTAGGGTAATGTTAGTTGTCAAAGGGGTGGGGCACTGCTATTATCGTTAACTCTAAATTGATGACAATTTATTCTTAGTTTTCAACATCTAGACTCGGCGGCATCGCCCATCTCAATAATCCACCGATGGTGGTATGAAATCGAAAGTAAAGAATTCCCTGACGACAATATTATGTCAATTTCACGTCTAACATTGCGCTATAAAGAAGTAGCTGGGGAGATAAGAGAGAGTGGGGCGACGCAGCCAATATAACAATATCACGTCACGTGCAAAATGTATTAGTATGACGAAAGGTGATCTATGTGGGTCGGAACCAGAGATGGCATCATAGTGGGGCACGGGGGGTGGGCGTCCCAGTTCACAGCCGAACGAGTGCACGAAAGATTGATTGATTGATTTAGTTTATTTTACTTCGCGTTTTGTGCCTCTTGGCTAATTTGTGAAGATGGGGATGAGTGATGAAATTGATGAATGGACATTCGCAAACAACCAAGCCCGAGCGGGATTCGAACCCGGGATCCTTGGCGTCGCAGCGCGATGTGCTAACCACTCGGCCACAGGGTCCGGCTAGAGTGCACGAAAAGCCAGATCTGGCTCCAAGAGAGCTAAGTTGGCACACTGCCATGGACGGAAGGGCTTGGGAAGACTCCCGTGGAAATTGTATCGCATACCCTTAAGTAAGAAACATAATAGCCTTATTTTTAAATACTTTAAGTTACTGTTAAATAATACGCTTATTGTATGTATGCATTTCGTAACAGCTACATTGGAAGACAAGAACTATGTTGAACTATGCTTCTGAAGCCCCTAAATTTAGAAAGAAAAGAAACTTTAAAGAAATTAAGTTTTAATTTAGAGACTACAGAAGCACAGTTCAACAGTACATTGCTACCATCTTTCAGGGGTGCCCACAGGGGGGATTCATGACGCGCCTGCGTCATGGGAATTTTTTGGGGGTACAAAATTTCATAGTTTAGCTAACAAAACTATGTATCTTCCCACAAAAATGGGCGGATCGTTTCATTTGATTGACTTGTTACTTATTTTTAGTTATGGTTATTATATAGTTTTTCTTTACCTGTCTGTGGATGATCGCTGCGATGGGGTTGAAATGAAACACCACTGCTTATGCCTTTAGAATCGGTTTGGAAATGAGGGGCGTGTTTTTCGCATTTATGCAAGCAGTCGCGGCGATTAGTGGGGCGAGGGGGCAGTACCTCCCACTTTTTGCAACTTTTTCTCGCGCAGTCCTACTAAATCTTATCTACCAAGGGAAAGTAAACTGTCCTTGCCCTCCTAGTTTTGGAACTCAATCACCGCCACTGCATACAAGATTAAAATGTTAAAAATACAGTTCAGTACACTAAGAATGGCAGTGAGCGTAGGCAGTTTTGTACACTTTATGTTAGGAAACATGAAATTCAGCGTGCTTTTCTTTATTTAGTCTTTTAATTTGAACTGCAATGAAAAGTTTGAAATGTCATGCGCCTTTCGATTGTTGGCATTTTCGGCCAGTCGATAAACAATGTCTGTTTTTTTTTTATGTGGCTATTCGTTGTCTAAAGCTTTTTGTTGACTATGTAAATTCAAAGGGGAACATTCATTCCAAAGAGTCTTACAAACCTGTTCAAATACATGTGTATGAAGTACATGTGTAATACCATTCATCGTCAGGATAAGTGGAAAGACACTGAACTTAAACATGTATATAAAACCAAAAATAATCTTCCCATAAAGTACAAAACTGTGAAATTTAAATTTGGAAGTGGGCAAAGTCACACCAATGATGAAAGTGCTTCAAGTTCAGGTTCAAGAACCAGGTTAACAAAATCAGCCTAATGAGACGAGCCTGTTTCTGAAGCTTTGCAATGGAAAACATTATTCACCTTGAGTTATTTAACGTCGCTTTTCTACCTTGTGGCTAATCGTGATGGGGGAAGAAAGGATTGATTGATTTGGTTTTACTTCGCTTCTTTTGCCACTTTTGGCTAATTTGCGAAGATGGGGATGAGTGATGATATGATGAAATTGATGAAGGGCACTCGCAAACATCCATGCCCAGGCCGGGATTCGAAACCAGGACCCCTGGCGTCGTAACGCGATGTGCTAACCACTCCGCCACGGGGATTGGTTAGAGAGATGGGATTGAGAAAGAAAGCAAATTCCGGGCCAGATGACATGACGGGTTCTGAATAAATTATATAGATAAGCAGAAATAGGTTAAGAATGGATTTCTTAAACCATACGGTGTTGTTGTCCAGTTTTCGACCTTTCCAAATTTGCAGGTATTGTATACAATGATCTCCATATCACTGACAAGTTGCTCTGCTGAACGCACAATGAGAATCATTAGAACCATTAAAAACAGACAACGTTCGTGTATGGCTGATGAGTGGTTAATGTCTACCTTCATTCCATCCTGTGAGTCCGATATTTTAAAAGTTGATCCAATTGAGGAAATTGTCAATAAGCTTTCTGCAACAACTTTGCCATGTCAGAAGTTATCATTTGTGTAAAATGTTATTTCAATCAATGGCAAAGTAATATACAAATACATGTAATTGTCTACATTGTAAACAATACCTAAAGTAAACATACAGTATAATGCTTAAATATGTGTGTTACATTGTTTCGAAATTTCTCTGACTAAAAAATTCTGCATAAAGGGGGGGATGTGTTCTATCTTTTGGGGGGAAGTGCGTCATAGGCCTTGGGGGGGCACCTTCTTCTGATAGTTTCGAGTAAGGCACATGGTAATGCAGGTTAATATAAGTTACACAAGATGAAAAGGAGACGGTGAAGAAAGAACATATTTAATTATATCCTGGACGGGTGTCCGAAATATTCATACACAGAATACACCTGCTTACTGTTTCTATTCTTCTAGTATCACCAGAGGTAAGATAGATATAAATTAATTTTTACTTCGATGAATAATCCTTTATAAGTGCCTAATTTACGGTAAGCTTCAACTTGTTGAATGATGAACACAACTTCTACTTTTCTTTCCTCTATTATCTATTTTTTTTACATTGATTTCATCTTATATGCAAATGTTTGTTATATTTTTACTATCACAAAATTGATATTTATCCTTCAATAATTTATTTCTATTATTTTATCTTGTGCTGCCATCTATGATTCTTTTTCAAAAGTACTTTACTTCCATCTCGTATTATTGAAATATCTGATTTGTAACAACTCTTTTTGAAACAAATAGCTAAGGTTACATTATTAAAATTAAAAATTTGGAGCTACTCAAGGAGAACACCACCGTTTGGCGCCAAGCGCAGTCGCCCGGCTTTTGACCCCGCCCCTGGCTATAAGTCCCGGATGTTCCGGGACAGTCCAGGATTCTGGGACATTAGGCAACATTTCGGGACATCGGGACAAATGATGCTATTCCTGGATTGTCCCGCAACATCCGGGACTTATAGCCAGGGGCGGGGTCAAAAGCCGGGCGACTGCGCTTGGCGCCAAACGGTGGTGTTCTCCTTGAGTAGCTCCAAATTTTTAATTTTAATAATGTAACCTTAGCTATTTGTTTCAAAAAGAGTTGTTACAAATCAGATATTTCAATAATACGAGATGGAAGTAAAGTACTTTTGAAAAAGAATCATAGATGGCAGCACAAGATAAAATAATAGAAATAAATTATTGAAGGATAAATATCAATTTTGTGATAGTAAAGTAGAAAGTAGATATGATTGAGACTATACTTCCATGAACATTATTTATATTTAAATGCATGGACGAATTTTTAAAATTCTAATTTTATAAAACAATCTTACTCCTCAATAATACAAGAGTTAAGAGTTACAAGAAAGTGCTGTAGAGATTTTTGACTTCACGATTACTTCAATATACTTCCCAACAACAATTACTGGTAGTAATAATGACATTTTTATTTCCTGCTGTTTGCAGTGCTGGATTTCAGTTAACATTCGCTTCCACTGTATAATTTTCGTATGTATTAATTATATTCGTTTTATCTAAACTTAGGCTTCAAGAAACTGTTTTCATTTTTCTCCACGAAATTAAAAATCGTTTCTGAAATACCATCTTTGACCTATGGCAGTTTCAGTGCATAGTCGATAATAATTATGGTGTACAGTCAACGGCAAAAATGGGACACCTACATCTTTAAGTACTCTCTTCCCAGCAAGGTGTTATGTGTGTTGCCTAACTCAATGGCGATAAGTGGATTTAGTAGCAAATTTTCAATGTCAACTTCTACCACCGCCTAAGAATTAGGCAACACATATAACGCATTGGAGAGAAGTATTGCAAGATCTAGGTGTTCCATTGAAAGTCAATGAATTCATTACAACCCAGCAGTGTCCGTGACTGTACATACAAAGTATTTTGTCGAGTAAAGCCTTCCCCAGGCTTACGGTCAGCAGGGCCCCGGATTTATACATATGGAACATAACATCTATGAAAACAGTTTTTTACGATATACGTATCATATATTGGAACACAACCTTAAATGTAACGAAACTTGTAATCTTACCGCAAACCTAATCGCCACGAATTTGTTATTTAACTATATTCTTTTATTACTTGAGCAACATGAATTTCATTACAAAATTACTTGCACTATGCTTTCTCTATGGTTTTATTGTTAATCTTGTGTTTTATTTTAAATATATGTTCATTATATAGAATTACCGTTTATAATTTATTAATACTAGCAACGAGCCCAGAGCTTCGTCCACCAAGATTGACATGCAGCACCATCTGTTGACGATTTTCATGACCTAACCTGTAAGACTACGAGTGGCTAGGGACAGCATTAGCAAATGGGAAATACATGCTAACAGCACCAAACCAGGCCTGCCTAACCTACCCACGTAGGCATATAATAGCATAAATAAGCATGTAAATAGGTTTTGCATGTTATATCTTGTTTATGTAAGCTATTATACGCATACGTGGATAGGTTAGGCAGGTCAGGTTTGGTGCTGTTAGCATGTATTTCCCAAGTTGCTAATGCTGTCCCTAGCCGCTCTTGTAAGACTCGCTAAACAATTTGTAAACATTGCCATTAGAGTCACTGGATGTATGACTGGACTGGCATGACAGTCAATCGAGGGATTCTAATTGCTATGACTCAGTCACGCAGTCTCCCCCGTGACAGAGTGTTGCGTCCAGCCACAATCGCTCACCTCGGCCAACACCTTCATTTCACATCCCAGACATTCTTTTGTCAGAACTTTGTTTTGGAAACGTGGCAACGCAGCGTTCCCCCACCCCCTTATCAATGGGACCAGACCTGCCTGCTTAAGTGGGCGGAGTGCTTTCAGCTTCCTCTTTTACATTCCGATCATCTCTTTCCGTTCCTTGTGTTTTCACCTCTCCTTGTCTATCGCATTCCTTCAACCACCCGTACACTACTTCTCGACTGTGTGTATGTACGAGATACAGAATCCAAAATGTGCCAGGATCGATATTTTTTACTTGAAAGTGCATAAATCAGTCATTTATTCTCGCCCCACCTACACTCTCACGTAGTATACATGTCAACTCACTTCCCGTAGTACACCCTGGAATGCATTTTGCAGACTAATGCAGCTCTGGCGTCTAGACCCATGGCCGGTATAATGCTCCGTGGGGCTCGTGTTGTGTGCCGTCCATTGTGTTTGTGAGTGTCCATCATATCATCACTCATCCCAATTTTCGCGATTAACCAAAAATGACGGAAAAGGGAAGTAAAATAAACTAAATCAATCAATCAAAATCAACACTCTTTCAAATGTTCACAAAAGATTGATTAATTGATCAATTTATTTATTTGATTGTTTGCTTAGCTTTTCTGCCAGGCTAATCGCGAAGATGAGAATGAGTGATGATAATGACTCACCAAGAACACCCATGCTAAGGCCAGGATTCGAACCCGGGCCCCTGGTGTCGTAGCGCACTATGCTAACCACTTTGTCGGCTTCGCAAGAGATCAAATTATGGTCATATTGGCAATATATTTGCCCTATAACCACTAAAATCGACCTTACACCTCCAGATGGAATATTCTGGACAAGCCCCTATTAATTGACTTCATTTTTCGACAATTGGGTTTAACATCCCTTTTGTTATTAGATAAATCTTCAAGTTTTAAAAATATTTTTCAGATTAATGTCATCGCCTGTTTTACAGAACTTTTAGCGTTCTTAATTGCACGTAAGCTAGATAATGACTATGTGCTGTTATATCTCTATTCTTATACCTATTCGCGCAATAATAGCAACACAATAATAATAAGTCTACTTATTATTATGGAGTCGTGGTGATCGAGTCGATAGGACGTTTGACTGGATACAGGAGACCCGAGTTCGATTCCCAGGGTGGGTGATTTAAGGAAGGAATTTTTCCGCCTTGTCCCTGCAAAGAGCAGGTCCGGGGCTCACCCAGCCTCAACTAAATGTGTACCTGGGGTCAACTCTGAGGGGTGAAGGCGGCCTGACCGTGGTGCTGATCACATCACCTCCACAATGGCAGAGATCGATAGAATATGTGGGACTTTACACCCACATCCCCCTGTATATGCCTCATGGCATGGTGCAAAGTGCACGGGGAATTTTACCTTCACCTGTTATGAATATACTTATAAGTTATATTAACGCACTAAATTAAACATTTATATTATTATTGCTATTATTAATATTTTTGAGTCACTTGGTTGGGGCTTCTTCCCCCCACCCCCGAAATATATTTCTAGGTACGTGACTTCTTGTTGCAGTAGTTGGAAATGAGTTTACAAAGGCCCCACAGATGTACGGGCTTGATCTGACCCCAGTTAGCCTTTGTACTCTCCTGTTCACATAAAATGGCACACTTTGAAGGATTGAACAGTTGAAAGTATGGTAGTGATTGCTGCTACAACTATTTTAAGCATTGCCATTGGCTGGTGGTCTCACTTATCAGACACAACTTAAACACCATCGGTGGTTACGTTAGGCTTGTTTAGCACAGGCTAAAGGAATAATTTTGGGGCGTTAGAAGAAGAAGACAACGAAAGCAATATCAACCGTGAAGTATGTGCTAATTTAACCGAATAAGACTGCACAATTCACGTTGAAGGAAGATCATGTGATCGAACGGTGACATGCACAGAACTTTATCCTCTTTCTTTGCTTTCGTTCCGTTTGGTTTAGGTCCACAGAAGCATGGCAGCCAGCCGCAATCCGAAAAGAGCCATTTTCCGATCCGAACTGTTCCTTCGAAATGAAGAATAACGTCTTCTCAGCCGACCTAACCCCCGTCGAATTACCCGAGTTATATTCGTGTACGTGTCCAATACGCATGTTACGGAGCACGACCCTTGCGGCGTTGCCAAGTTTCCTTGGCACGACGGAGGCCGATTAAGGTGGTCGTGGCGCTTTGCCAAGCAGCTGACAACTGACAATCGAATAATGCTCGCCGCTTGTTTTATGACTTCATCTTGTAGCTTTCGGATCCATATTGCCCTAGGAGCGTTCGAGTGTGTTCCTTTATTAGTCTAGCCAGACTTGTAACGAAAACTTTGGCATAGGTTAGCACAACAAGCTGCCGAGGTCAGGTGTGCACAGTAGCTGGACCGAATTTGCCAGCTCTTTAATGGTGTCTTGCATTATTGAGGCGACTATAGTGACAGTGAAACGTTTATTGACTTGCTTTACATTCAATAAAGAGCTATCACAAGAAATTGATGCTTACAATTAAAGTGTAATTTGAAAGCCCAAATATCTTTTAGTTATTCTAAAAATACGCAGAAATCATAAAAATTTACCAAAATCTCGATAACCCATCCTTTTCAACCTGTTCACTGATAGTTTCAGTAAAGAGCTTTTCAATTCAACATTTCGACGCATGCGTCACACCGAATTCTAGCAACACTGACTATTTTCTTGATGCAATGTAACCATCACATTCAGGGTTGCCAAATGCCAGCGGACAAACGCGCTAGATTCCAGCTTAGAAATCACCAGAAAAGCGCTAGGCAAAGTGAAAAATCACCAGATATAGCGCTACATCACAGAAAGCGAATCACAGCATAACATAGTATATGTTCCTTTGTATATCGTTGCCATTATGGAAGAGTAAGAATATCCGTTCCAGCCCTATAGAGTGTCTGAACCTTGAAAGTCAGTATGGAAGTAAATGGAGTACTTCCCTCTCTCTCTCTAATATTGCCAATAGCTCTGTCCTTCTCTACGACCGCTGCGTTGCGAGATGTTACAAAATTTACAAAATGTAAAAGTCAAAGATTTCCAAGAGTGAAATCATTATCCTGTAGAGTTTTTATGCTCTATTTACTGACAGCATTATATAACCTGTCATAAATCCATATGATCTGAATTTTTCATAATTATGCAATTTTGCAAAACGCTTAATTTTTTCTAGTAAATACTTCAAAAGCCATAAATTTCAAACCGCTGGAACAACTTCGCCAGTTTTTTTTTCTACGGGATCTATGATGTTTGTAGATATGATACACTTCGCCTGAGTGAATTAATTTGCTTACGAGGAGAGTTATATATATATATATACATTGGACATTTTGTATAAATCATCAGACCGTAACACGAAAAAGTTGGTTAGCGAGAAACTTTTCGGTTTGTCGAGACACACATGCAGACCAAGCGAGAAAAGTGTTGACCATTGTTTGAAGTTATTTTTAGAATGCATTGTTACTCCACACCACCGTTATTTATTCCGCAATCGTAGTTTGTTTGTGCGGGCTGTCTCGCGTACCAAATTCATTGCGCGCCACCAAGGTTACAATTCAGTTGGAGGCAGGTGCCCTGGTTCGTAGGAAGTGCAGTGCGCTTTATTTTCCGTAATAAATGTATCTTAATGTTTGTTTTTGCATTTATTTAATTCTGTTTATGTAAAGGATATAACATTCAACGAAAAAAGTAACAATAGTTGCGTGTATTACACATATAATGCAAATGTAAAATGGTAAATAGTTACGTCGAAATATAAACATTTACATGCAAATCTTGATTTAACTATCGTTTCTTTTTCCAAAGTGCATCAAATACATAGATTTTGATGATGTCCTGTACGATATTAAGGAAGTAAATTTGTCACAATCATTAGTGATTAACAGCGACTCGATGCGACTCCGCTTGTTGATCTGGCAACGCCGCGTTCCATTTAACCCATACTGACTTTTAAGGTTGAGATGCTCTATAGTGAAGCTAATTACAAATTGAATATAACGATGAAATTCTTCGCACCAGAATTTACACCAAAAAATGTCAAAGAACACCGGAATTGCGCCCTGGCTCAAATAATAAAAAGTTGGCACCAGTCCGACGTCTCAAAACACCAGATCTGTTGTAAAAAGCACCAAATTGGCAACCCTGACGTTGAGCAAGATCGAACAGTGTAAAAGTTGACTGAAGCCGGATCCAACCTTACCGTACAGCAAGACCGTCAAATCGCCTACACTCTGTTCAGGGAATCTCTGGAGCAAGTGAACGAAAACAAGTCATCTGTGCAAGTAGGACTCGATAGAGCCATGGATGCGTGAAAGGAGTGCATGTAGGGGAAAACGGGATTGCAGATACCAGCAGTTTGCAGCAGCGCGCATTGCTTTCATTCGCCTACTCGCTTTTTCCCTTCCTCCACTGTTATGCACGGTCTTGCTCCACAGATTTCCTAGACAGGGTGTAGTTTCCTTGCTTTAGGAGATTGCACGAAAATACGTACTTCCACCTTAGCATCCAGAGAAGGCACATAGTTTCCAAATTTCGCTTTTTCCTTGCCGTTACAAATTTTCAAGTCGACAATTTAATTGTCAGTAACTGTAAAAATAACTTAATAACGTTACTTACTGCAAAAAGTAACCCTATTGCAGTTACATCTACTTAATTTTAAAGGTAGCTACTTACAGTTAGAATTCATGAAAGAGTAACTGTTGCTTCTTTTTGATTAGACCTGATTTTCGTTTATTTTAGTTTCATTTCTGCCATTTTGGCTAATCGCGAACATGAGGATGAGTGATGATATGATAAAATTAATGAAGGAACACAAACAAATAGCATCTATGTCCAGACCGGGATTCGAACCCGGGACCCCTGGCGTCATAACGCGCTGTGTTGACCACTCCGCCACGGAGGCCAAATAAATAGTATATATGGAGTACATCACCTACAATACAGTTGAGTTGAGTTGAGTTGGTGTTTTAAGTCCACTTTATGCACAGTAAGGTTAATCGGGACTGGACCTACAGTTTAAAGTGGGATCCGAACCACTTTTGCTTCCACCGGGTATCGAACCCGGACCACCTACGATACAGTCGAGATCGATAATGTGTGGATCACCATATTCATATATCTTCTTCAAGTATCTTCAACACTTTACCTTTTCATCTATATTTCTTATTTGAAACACGGAAGACACGAAAGCAACTTTCCAGTTGGTAAACTGACACCCCTATCTTCTTAGACGCTTCGAGAAAACCTAGGTCTAGAGCTATTACGGCAGAGTTGGCAACCAAGGAGTCTCGCTGGCTGGAGAAGAACGTAACCAGTTCCTGATCCCTCAAGGTTACGCCTCCCTAGTCTCACATGTGAAGGCGGAGAACAAACCTCTGCCACCTATCGGCAAAAATCAGAACTGAGTTCGAGGTTTGAGCGTTGAAATTCTATTGCAGCCACTGGAGGATGATTTTAGGAAAGACATATAACATTATATTATTATTTATTTTCGCTACCATCCCACCCGTACACCAAAAAAGAGGACCTCGCTTATCGCACAAGACTCTAGCAACCTTCGCGTTCTGACGTCAGTGCTAAATGACTTCGTTGTTGGGTACATTTCTTATGTTTACTTCTCTTAGCATTAATACACCGCAAATGTATTATTTATGGTCAGAGAACTAAACCTGGCAAAAACGTAACCTAGCAACGAAGGCATTTCGCACTGACGTCAGAACGCGAATGTTGCTCGAGTCTTGTGCGATAAGTGAGATCCTAAAAATGACATGACCATTTTCATAAAGTATTCACGGACATGTATCGTATATAGAGGCATGTAAGTCCGTATTTTTACCAACTTAACCTTAAATTTTGCACTTGTGAAACATTGTAGAGGGTGTTGAGGAATTTTTTTTTGTGTGTGTGTGGATAAATCACCCGAAAAGTTACCCGCAAGAATGTAATCTTAATGATTTAGCTTTGAAAAACATATTTATCGTTAACACGACTGCAATTTATAATCATTATCTATGTATATGCAAGATGAAATACTCAGATATAAATGTTAAAGGTTTTTCTTATCTCTCTCAAGGCTGTAATATAAGTCTAGAGAGAGAGAGCTAGATAGAGAGAGCTATATAAAGATAAGTCCTATACACTGCAACATGTCATGCGATCAGTACCACGTTCCGCCTGCCTTTACCCCTTCCAGTGTTGCTCCCGGGTACCCGACTGGATGATCACCAGAATCGTTCCATGCAGGGACATGGCTTGAAAAGTTCGTTCTGAAGTCATCCACCTAGGGAATCGAACCCGGGTCTCTTGCATGGCAGTCAGACGACATACCTGCTGGACCACCGCGACTCATAGAGCAATACATAAAACATGTAACACAGAGAGAGAGAGAGAGAGAGAGAGAGAGAGAGAGAGAGAGAGAGAGAGAGAGAGAGAGTGGAAGAAATAGAGAGAGAGTAAGTGAGAGAAAGAGATAGAGATAGAGAGAGAAATTGAGAGAGTGAGAGAGAGAGAGAGAGAGAGAGAGCTAGAGAGAGAGAAATTGAGAGAGAGAGAGAGCTAGAGAGAGAGAGCTAGAGAGAGCTAGAGAGAGAAATTGAGAGAGAGAGAGCTAGAGAGAGCGAGAAATTGAGAGAGAGAGAGAGAGAGAGAGAGAGAGGAAGAGGAAGAAATATATATAGAGAGAGAAATTGAGAGAGTGAGAGAGAGAGCTAGAGAGAGAGCTAGAGAGAGCTAGAGAGAGAGAGAGCTAGATAAAGAGAGCTAGAGAGAGCTAGAGAGAGAAATTGAGAGAGAGAGAGAAATTGAGAGAGAGAGAGAGAGAGAGAGAGAGAGAGAGCTAGAGAGAGTGGAAGAAATAGAGAGAGAGTAATTGAGAGAAAGAGAGATAGAGATAGAGAGAGAAATTGAGAGAGTGAGAGAGAGAGCTAGAGGGAGAGAGAAATTGAGAGAGAGAGAGCTAGAGAGAGAGAGAAAAATTGAGAGAGAGAGCTAGAGAGAGAGGGGGAAATTGAGAGAGAGAGAGCTAGAGAGAGAGCTAGATAGAGAGATCTAGAGAGAGAGAAATTGAGAGAGAGAGAGATATAGGGAGAGAGAGATAGAGAGAGAGAGAGTGGAAGAAATATATATAGAGAGAGAAATTGAGAGAGTGAGAGAGAGAGCTAGAGAGAGAGAAATTGAGAGAGAGAGAGAGAGTGAGAGAGAGAGCGATTTGAAGAAATAGAGAGAGAGAGGGCGATAGTGAGAGACAAAGAGAAAGATACATAGAGACGGAGAGAGAGCGAGAGAGAGAGAGAGAGAGAGAGAGAGAGAGTGGAAGAAATAGAGAGAGAGTAAGTGAGAGAAAGAGATAGAGATAGAGAGAGAAATTGAGAGAGTGAGAGAGAGAGAGAGAGATAGAGCTAGAGAGAGAGAAATTGAGAGAGAGAGCTAGAGAGAGCGAGAAATTGAGAGAGAGAGAGCTAGAGAGAGCGAGAAATTGAGAGAGAGAGAGAGCTAGAGAGAGCGAGAAATTGAGAGAGAGAGAGAGAGGAAGAAATATATATATATAGAGAGAGAAATTGAGAGAGTGAGAGAGAGAGCTAGAGAGAGAGCTAGAGAGAGCTAGAGAGAGAGAGAGCTAGATAAAGAGAGCTAGAGAGAGCTAGAGAGAGAAATTGAGAGAGAGAGAGAGAGAGAGAGAGAGAGAGAGAGTTAGAGAGAGAGAGTGTGAGAGAGAGAGAGCTAGAGAGACTGGAAGAAATAGAGAGAGAGTAATTGAGAGAAAGAGAGATAGAGAGAGAAATTGAAAGAGTGAGAGAGAGAGAGAGCTAGAGAGAGAGGGGGAAATTGAGAGAGAGAGCTAGAGAGAGAGAGAGAGAGAGAGAGAAATTGAGAGAGAGAGAGAAATTGAGAGAGAAAGAGAGCTAGAGAGAGCTAGAGAGAGAGAGCTAGATAGAGAGAGCTAGAGAGAGAGAAATTGAGAGACAGAGAGAGGAATTGAGAGAGAGAGCTAGAGAGAGAGAAATTGAGAGAGAGAGCTAGAGAGAGCTAGAGAGAGAGAGCTAGATAGAGAGAGCTAGAGAGAGAGAAATTGAGAGAGAGAGAGAGGAATTGAGAGAGAGAGCTAGAGAGAGCTAGAGAGAGAGAGCTAGAGAGAGAGAAATTGAGAGAGAGAGAGAGAGTGCAAGAAATATATATAGAGAGAGAAATTGAGAGAGAGAGCTAGAGAGAGCTAGAGAGAGCTAGAGAGAGAGAAATTGAGAGAGAGAGGAAGAGAGAGAGAGAGAGAGAGGAAGAGGAAGAAATATATATAGAGAGAGAAATTGAGAGAGTGAGAGAGAGAGCTAGAGAGAGAGCTAGAGAGAGCTAGAGAGAGAGAGAGCTAGATAAAGAGAGCTAGAGAGAGCTAGAGAGAGAAATTGAGAGAGAGAGAGAAATTGAGAGAGAGAGAGAGAGAGAGAGAGAGAGAGAGAGAGAGAGAGAGAGAGAGAGAGAGAGAGAGAGAGAGAGAGAGAGAGAAATTGAGAGAGAGAGAGAGAGAGAGAGAGAGAGAGAGAGAGAGAGAGAGAGAGAGAGAGAGAGAGAGAGAGAGAGAGAGAGAGAGAGCTAGAGAGAGAGAGCTAGAGAGAGCGAGAAATTGAGAGAGAGAGAGCTAGAGAGAGCGAGAAATTGAGAGAGAGAGAGAGAGAGAGAGAGAGAGAGAGAGAGAGAGAGAGAGGAGAGGAAGAAATATATATATAGAGAGAAATTGAGAGAGTGAGAGAGAGAGAGAGAGAGAGAGAGCTAGAGAGAGAGAAATTGAGAGAGAGAGAGAGCTAGAGAGAGAGAGCTAGAGAGAGCGAGAAATTGAGAGAGAGAGAGCTAGAGAGAGCGAGAAATTGAGAGAGAGAGAGAGAGAGAGAGAGAGAGGAAGAGGAAGAAATATATATAGAGAGAGAAATTGAGAGAGTGAGAGAGAGAGCTAGAGAGAGAGCTAGAGAGAGCTAGAGAGAGAGAGAGCTAGATAAAGAGAGCTAGAGAGAGCTAGAGAGAGAAATTGAGAGAGAGAGAGAAATTGAGAGAGAGAGAGAGAGAGAGAGAGAGAGAGAGAGAGAGAGAGAGAGTTAGAGAGAGAGAGTGTGAGAGAGAGAGAGCTAGAGAGACTGGAAGAAATAGAGAGAGAGTAATTGAGAGAAAGAGAGATAGAGAGAGAAATTGAAAGAGTGAGAGAGAGAGAGAGAGCTAGAGAGAGAGGGGGAAATTGAGAGAGAGAGCTAGAGAGAGAGAGAGAGAGAGAGAGAGAGAGAGAGAGAGAGAGAGAAATTGAGAGAGAGAGAAATTGAGAGAGAAAGAGAGCTAGAGAGAGCTAGAGAGAGAGAGCTAGATAGAGAGAGCTAGAGAGAGAGAAATTGAGAGACAGAGAGATGATTGAGAGAGAGAGCTAGAGAGAGAGAAATTGAGAGAGAGAGAGATGAATTGAGAGAGAGAGCTAGATAGAGAGAGCTAGAGAGAGAGAAATTGAGAGAGAGAGAGAGGAATTGAGAGAGAGAGCTAGAGAGAGCTAGAGAGAGAGAGCTAGAGAGAGAGAAATTGAGAGAGAGAGAGAGAGTGCAAGAAATATATATAGAGAGAGAAATTGAGAGAGAGAGCTAGAGAGAGCTAGAGAGAGAGCTAGATAGAGAGAGCTAGAGAGAGCTAGAGAGAGAGAAATTGAGAGAGAGAGGAAGAGAGAGAGAGAGAGAGAGAGAGGAAGAAGAAGAAATATATATATAGAGAGAGAAATTGAGAGAGTGAGAGAGAGAGCTAGAGAGAGAGCTAGAGAGAGCTAGAGAGAGAGAGAGCTAGATAAAGAGAGCTAGAGAGAGCTAGAGAGAGA